>NC_087208.1:2889081-2922455 GCF_015104395.2 Macrobrachium nipponense | reverse complement strand
TACTATTCGCCACCAGAAATATAAATATAGTGTGTATTGGGTTTTTTTCCCTCTACAGCTTTTAATTTTAATTTTTTTCTTGTAGATTTTATCTTACTACTACAAGTGCAAATTAACATAAAAATTTAAAAAAAACATTTTTTTAGTTAGGAAACAATTTTCAAAATCATTCAAGATATTCCAATATTGTAATAAATTCTATTGGTTTACACCAAAAAATAATTCTAAAAATTATCATAAATAAGCAAAAATAAAGAAATAAAAACTAGTTCATTTGATAGTTATGGGCTATACCTCTGAGAAATTTCATGCTTGGATCACTCTTGGATGATTTGTCAAAAACGTATATAAAAAATGTCTGTTTCCATTTTGAAGACTGGAGGAAACTGGGAAAAAAATATTAGGTAAAGAAATAATTTGGATTTTTGTTTTTAAACACTTGAACAAAACAACCAACCTTTGGTTTTCTGAAAAAGTGTATTCATTACATTTAACAACCAAACAACATAAATCAAAACAATGTAAACAAACACCTATTTGCGGCGGCGAATAGTCCTCTATGAGGAATAGGCGGCGGCAAAAGGCCAAAATGTCCTCGAGGCGAACTGGTGGTGGCTAATTGTCGGCGGCGAAACGGCCGCGTCGAATGGTCCCATCCCCACGATAACTTAAAATCATTCATTCATTAGTCCTCAAAAATATAAACGGCCCCTCCCTCTACCTCAAGTTAGCTGTGCATCACCACAATAACGAATGATTTTGTTAATCATTTACGCTAAATTTATTGTGAAAAGCTTTGCTCTTTCATTTACTATTTTGTTAATATCGTTCAAGTAGACCAAACCATCTCACTCGGTGTACTGAACACTGGCTCAATTGACTTATTTTTTCTTTTTTCAGCATTGCATTTGATTGTTTTCATATTTGTTACGTTAAATTTATTATGAAATTCCCTTTTGTATGTGAATTGTTATTGCTTTTACATATACGTATACAGTAATGTTCTAACACTCTCTTCTCCTTCTCTCCTCAATGTATCCAATGCTCCCTCATTCAGTCTCAAGTCAGCTGGTATTGATGTCACTGCCGTTATGTATGGTTTGTTTTAAACATCTTTTATGCTAAATTTTATATTAAATGCTTTATACTTTTATTTATTTTGTCGAATATGGTTATCATTAAACTATATATTGTAAATGAAAAAAAATTAATAGTTTTCCTTATAGGACGCAGTAGGCCGTTGTGGTCTGTTAAGTCTGTAAGGCTTTTGATCACGAAAGAACAAGGCCAAGGCTTGGAGGGAGTCTTGTTCTTCGCTAAGAATGCCAAGGTTAATGCACATACTGCATTACCCTGTGAAAATCCAATCTTCTTATTCATCGAGTGAAGTTCACTTACTCTCTTTGCCATGGATAAAGGTACCAAAAACAAGGTTTTCCTAGTAAGGTCTCTGAAAGGGGCTGAACTCAACGGATTGTAGCGTGGTTCTGAAAGTCACTTCAGCCCTAAGTGTAAATTCCATGACAGCAATTTAGTCTCTTTTTGCTTTTCCATGTCAAAGGATCTGATTAGAACAAAAAGATCTTTATTAGCTGCAAGACCAAGATTTCTATGCTTGAATACAGAGTTCAACATTGCTCTGTAACCTTTGATCGTTGACATCGACAGACCCACGGACGACCTCAAGTATAGCAGGAAATCACCTATTTTTGCTAATGTTGTCTTAGAAGACAAGATGTTTTGTTTCTTATACCAAAATTGGAAGACTGTCCACTTTGCCTGATACACGTTACTTGAAAATTCTCTTCTGCTTGAAAAAACCTTTCCCTCATAAGAGTAGTCAGACAGTCTAAACATGGTCAGAGCCAGAGGGGACAGTCCTTGGTAGTACTGTCAGCTTATCTTTGTGATAACAGCAATGGAAAGTCTGTGAGCAGATCTAGGTCAGGAAGGAAATATTCCAGTGAGACCTGAACTTGTTTATGACCTCTCTCACCATCTTGAAAGGTGAAAAGGCATAAAGGTCCTTGTCTAAACAATTTACCAGCATCGCATCTGTTGCCCACGCGGGTCATAGCAAGATTTAATCAACCTTGTACTGCAGCCTTTGCTGCAATACCTATAACTTTGAGAACTCTTACTGGACATCAGCGCAATACTAAAGTAAACAAAGTTCAAATCAGTAATTTAGTTCTAACCACAGGCACTCCTCATTTAACGATGGGGGTTCCATTCCAGCGACCACGTCGTTATATGAATTCATCATTAAACGCATTATTCTCTTTATTTCGACTAATAGCATTAATTTTCAGTCACATATTATACACGGAACTAGTTTCCAACATAGCCTACTACTTGGCAAAATTCTGATAATGGTTTTTATAATTTTTTATTATTCTCATATATTTTAACTTCATCATTTATAACACTTCACAATGTATGATTTTCTTGAAAATAGTATACTTTATGTAACACATTTAGCCTATATTCCCAAGTTAGCCTACTAGTAAATTAATATAGGCAGTCCTAAGTTATTGGCGGACTCGGTAATAAAGATTCTTATGGTGCCATAAATCACTGAGTTTGGTCAATGGCGGTTTTTGCTTATCGGCACACCCCCTGCCGGGAACAGAACCCCGCCGTATAAGCCGATACCTGGGAACTGACCCTACAGTACGAAGTCAATACAATGGTAAACTCTTCTAAGAATCTGCACATTTTTCACCAGTGACTTTCATATTCTAAATTTGTTATTTCATAATTATTGCCATTAGTTTCATCAACATTTTTTACTGTAGAGGGTAGTGAGATGAAAAAAAAAAATAATGAATGAATTTCAGAGACTTGTGGCACATTTGAATGTTGCCATCAAAAGGTAAAACAAAGTGAAAGTGAAAACACTAAACTATATTCGCTGTGGGGTTAAGTATTCTGAAGCATCGATAAATATTTACGCTTGCACTTCTTAACTCTAGTATCATCTGATCTCATGGATGACATATTGAATACGTAAGTAAATACACCGTTGTATAAAGATTATCAAACTGTATTACATGTAAGTCTTTCAAGCATATTAAGGGTAAGGAATTCGTACATGCCAAATGTCTCATTATTTTGATTAAAAAGTATGACTTGGTAGAGACTTCTCAAGTGGAATATTTAAAAATTTAAAAAAGATATATATATTTATTTTCAAAGTGAATATGAAAAAACATATTTGACATCAAACATTTTCTTGTTATTACTAAGAATTCACATATTTTCTTTTCATTACTAAGAATTATTCTCACTAAAACAAAGGAGATATGGCATAATTTTTGCTGTCTTGAAGTTGTAAACAAACGTGGTGCTACCTGTTGGGCCGCACAACGAACTAATGGCGGCTGAATCAAGCCAACCAGGGGAGTTCCCAGACCATAGAATGCTGACTTTAAGGGCTTCAACTGTATAGCTTTTCTTTACAAAGTATATTAAAGCCATATTTATTGTTTTAGCCATAGATTTTATTGTTTTCAAAATCTAGGCTAGGCTAGATCATTGGCATTGAATAGTCTTTCTCTTGGCCAACATTGGCAATGTTTTTATTTTCATTTTATAGTTTTTTCTCTCTCTCTTCATGCTGTCGTTGTAACTCCAAGTTGTTGTAAAACGAGTACTTTGTTGAATGAGGAGTACCTGGTATCTTAGTATGTGTTGAATCAGCTACCAAAATGCAAGAGTACTCCACCAAATTGCTGAGAGAGTCAACCAAGAAGTTCTACAAATCCCAAAATTCCATTGCTGCCAATCAGTTACAGTCATCAGCTAGCAGAAACAACTGAATTCCATGCTGAGTTGGTTCCTCTCTCCACTGGTAGTGGGCAGGGGTAATCGCCTATCCAAAACAAAATAGCGCCACCACAAATTTCAAAAATTCTAGCCGCCGACAGATAGTGAATTGTTATTATTATTATTATTATTATTATTATTATTATTAAGGAATAGTTTATCCAGACCTCTGAGCCATAATAAAGGCTCTTCTTGGGCTGGAAACTATAGCTATGTAATAACTTGGTAAGTTGCATACATAAAACTTGATGACTCACCTAAACAGGAAGACTAATCACTCCTTTCCTCTTAATAATTACGCATACAATTAAATTTCAAATGGTCACCATTACTCTAAAAACTTCATATATTGTATATTAACTTTTTAAGTCTACAATAAATTATGAATGTGTAAGTGCTAATATAAATGAGGATTTAAAAATTAAACAAAATTATGCCATATATTACAAATGAAATTTGAGAGAGAAAAGGATTGAAACATTAACCCTTAAACGCCGAGCCGGTATTTCCGAAAGTGTCTCCCGTATGCCGGCGGCGTTCGGGAGCGCCGAAGCGGAAAAAAAGTTTTTTTCAAAAAATCACAGCACGCTTAATTTTCAAGATTAAGAGTTTATTTTTGGCTCCTTTTTTTGTCATTGCCTGAAGTTTAGTATGCAACCATCAGAAATAAAAAAAAATGAAAAAAAAATATTATTATCATATATAAATATTGGAATATATGACAGCGCGAAATAAATGTACATATATAACTGTATACAAATCGCGCAGTGAGCAAAACGGTTAAAGCTAATGAGTAATTATTTTTTCATTGTATTGTACACTAAATTGCAATGATTTTGTTATATAACAAATTGTAAAACAATCAAAGCAACAGAGAAAACATTATCACAATATGATGCATGAATTTGTAATGCGCGGACGTAAAAAAAAACGGTTTTTAAAAAATTCAAAAAACACCATAAATTGAAATATTGTGCTAGAGACTTCTCGTTTATTGCAAAATAAAGGTAATTGATTGAATATTGCTAGACTGTAAGTGTTGTAGCTTACAATTGCAGTTTTCGACCATTTCGGTCGAGTAAAGTTGACCAAAGGTTGTACAAAAATATTAATAGAAATAAAACATTTTTCAAGAAATTGAATCTCAAACTTTATTCAAATTAAATAATCAATTTAGTTAAGTAACCCCTTGAATTTGTACGTGCATGGACTTCCATGTTTCCACGGTCCTTGGATAGTCACTAAATGACAGGCGTCAGACCTAACAAGGACGCGGAAAAAGCTCGGGTAAGAGAGTACTAAAGTACCGCTACGACCCTTCACTACCACCACCGTCGCCCCAGAGACAAGACGGAAGGTTATCGGTTACGAAATATTTGAGGATTCGATTGTTGGCTGGTCGGGTGATCAATTTCTACTTTATTCACTTTTTATTGATGGATCGTTTCCCGGAGGTACTGATGTGGTAATGCTGCTCAAGAGACTTCCTGTTGAATCACGAGCCTTCGTAAGGTGTACGAAAAAATTGAACATAGAAAATAAGCTCATCGTGTGGGGGTTGCGAGGTGAAGGACAATACATGGTGGAGGACGACGGCTGAGTTCCAAGATCTTCGCTGCTGGCTGCCTAACTCGGGTAAGTTCATGTAATGCAGATCCAAGGGTGTTATGTGTACTTTGTCGGCGATAGTGTACTATACACTTAAAGATCATTGAGGCAAGGCCCTTCATTAATTTTTCAACCTTCAGTGATTTGATTAACGGATCGAGTATAAAATCGTTTGAGATTTAAGTTTCTTGTTTAGCCTCGGTACCTTTTTTTATTAAGTGTGTTTGGGATGGCAACCAGTCGCTCCCTATAACTTGTCTTTTTTCCTGTAGGTTGGAGTTTCGCTAAAAGGGGTGGAACCTTGGAGTGAAGAGAGGTCAAGAGCTATCGTCTTGGAACTAGCAGGACACTTTCGTCAATGTAGACTGGGGATTTATTACTTAATTTCATGAAGCTATCTATACCCTTCAATAACTTCAGTCTTGAATCAAGTTTTATATTAAAGTATTTAATTTTCATCAATTTTCTCTTGTCCTAATTATTCTTTCCATCCTAAGTTACTCTAGTAAACTTTTCGATAAAATTTAGCGAAAAGGTCGAATTTTTCTATTTATAGTTATTATATGAAAATATTTCAAAACTGATAAAAGCTACAATCATGTGTTGTTTTTGGTTGTATTCTACATGAAATTGCGCACATTTTCATATATAAACTTTATGTAATGGATAATTTAAAATGGTGCAAACATTACGACAAACGGACAAAAAATTTTATGATTTTAGCGGAAGTTACCGCGCGGACGTAAGGAAAAAGTTCTTATCCTAAATTTACCATAAATCGAAATATTGTGCTAGAGACTTCCAATTTATTGCAAAATAAAGGTAAATGATTGATTATTAATAGAATGTAATATTTTTAGCTTACAATTGGGTATTTTTACCATTTCGGTTGAGTCAAAGTTGACCGAAGGTTGAAATTTTGGCACTTATCCTTATTTATATGAAAATATTTCATAACTGATAAAAGCTACAACCATGGGTTGTTTTTAGTTGTATTCTACATGAATTTGCACACATTCATATATAAAACTTTATGTAACGGCTAATTTAAATGGTGCAAACAGTACGACAATCGGATGAAAAAATTTCAGATTATTTTTGGAAGAGTTACCGCTGCGGACGTAAGAAAAATGTATTTTTTTTATAAATTCACCATAAATCTAAATATTGTGCTAGAGACTTCCCGTTTGTTGCAAAAATAAAGGTAAATAACGACCATTTCGGTCGAGTCAAAGTTGACGAGGTTGATATTTTGGCACTTATTGTTATTTATATACAAATATTTCAAAAGTGATAAAACCTCCAACCATGGGTCGTTTTTTGTTGTATTCTACATGAAATTGCACATATTTTCATACATAAAACTTTATGTAACGGTTAATATAAAACTGCAAATATTAAGACAATCGGACAACAAAATTTTGATTTTTTTGGCAGTTACAGCGCGGACGTAGGAAAGTTTTTTTCTAAAAATTCACCACAAATTGAAATATTTTGCTATAGACTTCCAATTTGTTGCCAAATAAAGGTAAATGATTGAGTATTACTAGAATGTAAGAGTTTTAGCTTACAATTGCGGTTTTCGACCATTTCGCTAGAGTCAAAGTTGACTGAAGGTTGAAATTTTGGCACTTATCGTTATTTAAATGAAAATATTTTCAAAAAACCTTTGGGAAAAATAAAAGCTACAACCATGTGTTGTTTTTAGATGTATTCTACATGAAATTGTGCACATTTTCATATATAAAACTTTATGTAATGGCTAATTTAAAATGGTGCAAACATTACGACAATCGGACGAAAAATTTATGATTTTTTCCGGAAGAGTTGTACCATAGCGGATGTAAGGAAAAAGTTTTTTCATAAATTCACCATAAATCAAAATATTGTGCTAGAGACTTCCAATTTGTTGCAAAATGAAGGTAAATGATCGAATATTACTAGAATACAGGCAGTCCCCGGGTTACAATGGGGGTTCCGTTCTTGAGACGCGTCGTAAGCCGGAACATTGTCAAAAATCCTAAGAAAACCTTACTTTTTAATGCTTTAAGTGCATTCAAAACTATGTAAACTGCATCCTTATTGCATTTTTCACTCAAAAAAAACTTTTAAATATTGATTATTTTGCATTTTGGTGTCATATTTCATCTGCCAGATCAGCGTTTGTAGGCGTCGTAACCCTGGAACATGCGTCGTAACCCTGGAAATAATTTCTGATGAATATAATTGAAAAGCGTCGTGATCTCAGAACGTCGTAAGCCGAGACCGTCGTAACCCGGGGACTGCTATAGAGTTTTAGCTTACAATTGCGTTTTTTCGACCATTTTGGTTGAGTCGGAGTTGGCCGAAGGTTGAAATTTTGGCACTTATCGTTATATATATAAATATTTAAAACTGATAAAAGCTACAACCATGAGTTGTTTTTAGTTGTATTTACCTGAAATTGCACACATTTTCATATATATAATACTCTATGTATCGGCTAATATAAAATGGTGCAAAAATTATGTCAAAGTGACGAAATAATTTCTGAGATGTGTCGCTGATGCTTTTTAGTGCGAGAAGAAAGAAAATTCGTGCTTGCGCGCCTGGGTAACGATTGTAAACAAAAACAACAGCTTGATCCGTGAGCTCCCAGCATCCCCCAAGGCGCGTGATTCAAAAGTTTTCGATAGTAGGCCTATAACTATTTTTCCGCGAATTTAAAAAAAAAAATTTTTCGTCAACATACCATACATCAGTTTGGCACCCAACAGACAATTTTCGTCGATGTTTAATACGTCTAATCGGCGTTAAAGGGTTAAACAAAATTACGCCATATATTAAAAGATAAAATTTAAGAGAGAACTGGATTATAAAAACAAGTTAAAACACCAAGCTGTTAATGCTCCCAATTTAAAGAACAGCTGATACATACAAGTCTACAAAATCCAGCCAGGTATGTATTAACACCTTTCATATGCTAAAAGAGAAAGGCTGGCATATTGTACCCACCTCATCAGCAATTTCAAGAGATCCTCTGGAAGAACTCGTAGATCGTAGCTCCAAATTCCATGGGTGCAGATCCATTTATCATATCAATTCGTCCCAAACAAGTGGAATAGCAGTAATTGTAAGCAATCATCCAATTGATGGGCGGTTATAATAAGGACTGGAAATCTAACACCACCACAGGATCACTGTAGAATCTGTCCAAGAAATTGCAAAAAGAAAAAAAAATGGACAACAGAGAAAGAGAGCACTGATTATGTACTAGTTTAGTCAGTGTTATTTTATTTTTATTTTCTGTATTGGTGAAATGTGGGCGTTCTTCAATGTATGGGAAAAATATGTTTGATTTCCTAAAATATCTTAATGTATTGAAGTTCTGTTGTGACATCATAAAAGACAAGATGGTGAGGGCGTGGGGTGGAAATGGAGATTGGCTTGTGGTGTGTGGAGAAGTGAAATATCCGGGGATAGAGATAAGAATGAGCTTACTAGAAGTAACAAAAGGAATACACAGATGAACTTAACGGTAAAGAGGGTTCAAAGATAATCCTATCCAAACTAGAAGTTTATCTAAAAAGATACACTAATGGAGAACTACAGTAAAATGAAAACTATTTTAAAATAAGAAGAGAATCTAGTGAAAAGACGAGAGATTTTTAAATAGGTATGAAAAGGCAGAATCAGAATGTAATGGAGCAATGGGGAAAAGCAAGCTTGAAGGAGAAGCTAAGGGTTTCCATGTATTAGAACAACCAAACCTTAGAAATTAAAAAAACAAATTGTATATCAGCAGCTTGTGGTAAAGGAACATTGGAATATAAAACAGTGTCACAGATAATGAAAAGAACATTTGAGGGATTACGGAATAAAAATGGGGAATGGTGGAGGTCAGAAGGCAATGCAAATTCGTGAGAGAGAGGAACACCAGAGATATCAGGGAAAATGGAACTGAGGTAAGGGTGGAAGAAATCCTATCAATAAAGGGAAAGTAACATTATGTGCAATATGCAAATAGGAATGGCACTGGGCCAGGGATTGTTGTCAGAATTTTTCAAAATAGGACGAAAACAAGAAACAAAACAAAACTTCAAGAAAATAAGTAAAAAACAGAAACTGGGCAAGTGGAGATAAAATATGGAAGCTAACATAAGAAGCACAGTGGAGTGATGGTTTGAGAGAGAAAGAAAAGGAGATAAAAAAGTTACTAACATACTTAACCAGCCCGAGAAGAGCCTTTATTAGGCTCAGAGGTCTGGATAAACTAATTCTTTATAATAATAACTAACAGCCTTGATTGGAAGTTGTGAGGTGTATGTAGTTTGAGACAAAAAATAAAGCTAAACCAGTAGTAGGGTTCTCTTGGAGTAAAACATTTAATGAAGTTGTAGCAATGGATATGGGAGAGATAGAAGTAGCTCTTGCTAATGGTAGATATGGCAACAAAGTATTGTCAGGCTTTTTGGATAAAAGATAAGAAACCAGAAACTAATACAAAAGCACTTTCTGATTGGTGGTTTGCTATATTTGGAACGCTTTCTAAAATATTGTCAGACAACGGGGAGAATTCCAAAATGGAAAAGTGGAGGATGGCAGAAAGATGGAATAATAAAGTATTGGCCACATCATTGGAATCTCCATGGAGCAATGGATTATGTGAAAAGACAGTAGGCATAATCAAAGTAAGTTTAAGAAAGATGATAGAGGATGAGGAAGCAGATTGGTCCATAGCATTAAGATGGGTAGTGAGTGCTAAGGACTGCTTAAAAATAATGGAGGTGTCTCTCCTAACCAATTAGTATTTGGAAAAAACCCTTCGTTGCCTAATTTAATACAAGAGAGTTCCAGTCCTATGAGCAGAGAGAAGGGTATGGATGAGAGCATAGTAAGGGATACACTGAATGCAATGCATAAGACCAGAGAAGTGTTCATCAACAATGAGTCTTGTGATAAAATAAGAATTGCTATAAATAAAAACATCAGAGAACATAAATTTGAAGGAGCAGTAGTGGGAGATGAGGTATTCTATAAGAGAGAATGAAAATAAATGAAATGAGAGGACTGCTCAGGTAGAAAGGAGTATCAGGTAAAATGGTAGTGGTTAAACATGGGGATTCTCTAAGAGAAGTAGCCAGAATACGTTACTAGTATTCAAAGACTATCACCAGAAACTGAAACGATACCTGGAATAGATAAACCACATATTGTGAAAGAGATCCTGCGCTGTCCAACAAAGGAAGGGAATGTAAATATGCAGGAAAAGATAATAATGGGCTGGAGAAGGAATGCAGACACAGAAGAGGCTATAAAAAGAGATGTGGTAAAGGAAACAGTGAATGTGACAGGGAAAGTGGTTAATAGAAGAGATACCCAAACTGAAGAAGGGAAATAGAGTTAGAGCTATATACAATTATATAGAAACAATTAAAAGAATGGACTGTATTAAGTCTTACATGAAAAACATCAAGCAAATCTTGGGCTGATTTGTACAAAGTGCAATACTCACAGTCAGGTGGCAAGTGATGGGTTAACCTAAGAGATTACAGTAAGTCCTCGGGTTACGCTGGTCTCGACTTACGATGTTTCGTGGTTACGAACGCGCCCCCATAAAAATATAAAAAATAATATTTTTGCGTCGTTGCCGTCTTACGCGGTTAGCGTCGTAAGCAACGTAAACAAACGCGAACTAGTTCCAGGCGCACGGCGGAAGAATACGCTTTGTGGGGGAGAGGACGACGTCGCTTCGCTACGCTCATTCCTCGCCCATACGCCATTTTGGTGTTTACACTGCCTCTCTCTCCCTCGTGTTGTATCGTTTTGTAACTTTTTGCTCTTTGTTATGGCTCCCAAGCGCAAGGCGGACTCTTCTGATGGTAGTGCATCGAAGAAAAGAAAGGCCATCACCATGGAAATTAAAGTGGACATTATAAAGCGATCTGAGAAGGGAGAAACGCCAACAAACATTGGCCGCTCGCTTGGCCTTAGCCGTTCGACCGTTGCTACCATTATCAAAGATAAAGAGCGCATCGTTGAACATGTGAAAGGATCTGCTCCTATGAAAGCGACAGTGATAACTAAGCAGCGTAGTGGTCTAATAATTGAAATGGAAAGGTTATTGGTGCATCTCCAGCAACTTCTGGAGGTTCTTTTTCTCTTCACAACCCTCCCCCAGTCTCTCCAGCACCGCAGCTTCCTCTCCAGTGTGCAAGCCAATCAAACTAATAAAGGTAAGGAATTGTTCTCTCGTTGTTATTGATAGGTTATTTACATTAAATCATGTGGTATTTTTTCAATGTTCCGACTTACGCTGAAAATCGTGTTACGATGCATCGTAAGAACGGATCAACGTCGTAACTCGAGGACCCCCTGTAGTCATGTAGAAAAATTTAAAAAATTTGAAGATGAAGAAGAGGTGTTGCTAGGATTTGAAAATAGAAGCATAATTGAAGCTAAATAAAAAGAACAACAAAGTTAGAGAAAAAACAAGGTATATGAAGAGGTAAATGATGCTGGACCAAAAACCTATATTTTTACAAGATGGATAGTAACTGAAAAGGGGAAGGGATATGAAAAGCAAGATAGGTGGTACCTAGAGGTTTTTAAGAAGAAATGGCTAAATGGAATAAGACACTCCTACATCAATGCTGAAATTTTAAAATTGTGTCTGATAATTATAAAATTGAAAGATTGGAATTGTTACACTTTAGATGTAAAACCGTATATTTACTCATGTGATGACATACAGATAAGAATATTCAAAACCACCTAGTAAAGATGGGCTCAGGATGCAGCAAAAGCAAGGTATTGTAAGGTGGTAAAAGTAGTCGAGGAGCTTAAAGGCGAGAGAAGTACACTAGAAACCTACTATCTCTTTTGGAGAAAAAGACAATAAATTGAATGGTATTTTGTGTAAACATGTAGATGACTTTTGGTAAGTGAGGTTTTAAACTTTACCGGTTTCCAGCTGGTGCTAAGTATTTATCCTAATGTTAAGACCGAAGGTTTGTTTCATATATGAACAAATACGGTGTTAGTGAATTAAGTAAAGCTTTTAAAGAAGTAGAGACCAAAGATATGAAAAAGCTTATTAAAATTGTGAGAAAAACTAATAAATAACTAAACAGTTACAATAAGGGAGTTGGAAGAAGAAAAGATTTATTGGGAAGGCCTATGCAGATGCTTCATTTGGGAATATAGATGATGACCACACTCAATTGGGTTATGTTATATCTTTAGGCAGATGGTAAGACAAGTCCCATACAGTGGAAGTCCAGAAAATCCCGGAGAGCAGCAAAATCCACCATTGAAGCAGAAGCTCTCAGTGTGGGGGAGACCATTTCAAACATTTGTGGGTAAAGATAGTGGGAGGGAGAAAATTAGAAGCATTGGTTAACCCTCTTACGCCGATTGGACGTATTAAACGTCGAGTCAAAATGTCTCCCGTATGCCGATTGGATGTATCATACGTCGGCTCAAAGAAGTTTTTTTTTTAAATTCGCGGAAAAATACTTATAGGCCTACCAGCCGAAAACTTTTGAATCACGCGCCTTGGGGGATGCTGGGAGTTCACGGATCAAGGCGTTGTTTTTGTTTACAATCGTTACGCAGGCGCGCTAAGCGCGAATTTCTCTCTTATCGCACTAAAAAGTATCAGTGACACATTTCGGAAAAAATTATTTCGTCACTTTGACATAATTTTTGCACCATTTTAAATTATCCTTTACATGAAGTATTATATAGAAAATGTGCGCAATTTCATGTAAAATACAACAAAAAAATACTCATGATTGTAGCTTTTATAACTTTTGAAATATTTTTATATAAATAACGATAAGTGCAAAAATTTCAACCTTCGGTCAACTTTGACTCTACCGAAATGGTCAAGAAACGCAATTGTAAGCTAAAATTCTTATATTATAGTAATATTCAATCATTTGCCTTCATTTCGCAACAAATTGGACTCTCTAGCACAATATTTCGATTTATGGGTGAATTTATGAAAAAAACTTTTTCCTTACGTTCGTGCGATAACTCTTCCGATAAATTTTTTCCGTGCAATTGTCCTAATGTTTGCACCCTTTTAAATTTGCGTTACATAAAAGTTTTTGATATATGGAAATGTGTGCAATTTCATGCACAATACAACAAAAAACAACCCATGGTTGTAGCTTTTATCAGTTTCGAAATATTTTCATATAAATAACGTTAAGTGCAAAAATTTCAACTTTCGGTCAACTTTGACTCTACCGAAATGGTCGAAAAACGCAATTGTAAGCTAAAACTCTTATATTCTAGTAATATTCAATCATTTACCTTCATTTGTAATGACTTGGAAGTCTCTAGCACAATATTTCGATTTATGGTGAATTTATGAAGAAAAAAAAAATTTTCCTTACGTTTGCGCGATAACTCTTCCGAAAAAAAATCAGAATTTTTTGTGCGATTGTCGAAATGTTTGCACCATTTAAAATTAGCTGTTACATAAAGTTTTATATATTGAAAACGTGCGCCAATTTCATGTAGAATACAATTATAAATGATTGAAGGTTGTAGCTTTTCTCTTTTTTCGAAATATTTGCATATAAATCACGATAAATAGAAAAAAAAACCAAATTCGGTCAAATTTGACTTCTACAGAAATAGTTGAAAAACGCAATTGTAAGCTAAAACTCTTACGGCCTAGTAATATTCCGTCATTTTCTTCATTTTGAAAACAAATTTGAAGTCTCTAAAACAATATTGTGATTTATGGGTGAATTTTGAAAAACAAATATATTTACCTTCACTCCGCACGCCGATTCGCGCCGCAAGTCTCCGAAATTACATACATCGCATTATCCTAATATCTGCTCCTTTTCATATTAGCCTTTTTATAGAGTTTCATATATCAAAATGTGCACAAATTCATGATGAATACAATAAAAAATAATTGAAGGTTTGTAGGTTTTTCCATCTTCGAAATACGGCATATAAAAAAATATATATTTAAAAATTTCGACATTCGGTCAAATTTAACTCGTCCGAAATGGTCGAAATCTGCAATTCTAATCTAAAACTCTTACAGTATCGTAATATTCAATCATTTGTCTTAATATTGAAACAAATTGTAAGTCTCTAGAACAATATTTGAGAATTATGGTGAATTTTTGAAAATAACATTTTTTTACGTCCGCGCGTTACGAATTCGTACATAATTTTGTGATAATATTTTTCCGGTGTTGCTTTTATTGTTTTACTATGTATTATATATCAAAATGATTGCAATTTAGTGTACAATACAACTAAAAAAAAGTAACTCGTTAGCTTTGACCGTTTTTTGCACAGCGTGATTTGAATACAATTATCTGTGAATTTTTTTTCTCGCTACCATATATCGCATTATTTACATATGATAATGATATTATTTTTATTATTTTCATTTCTGATGATTGCCATACTAAACTTCAGGCAATGACAAAAAATGAGCCAAAAATGAACTCTTAATCTTCAAAACTAAGCGCGCTGTGATTTTTTGAAAAAATTATTTTTTCCGCTTCCGCGCTCACTCCAAACCGGCGCCGGCATACGGGAGAGGTTTTGATTTTTAGGGCTTCGGCGTAAGAGGGTTAATACTGATAATAAAACACTAATGACTGCAATAAAATAAAGAACTGGGGTAAGTAGTAAGAGACTAAAAATACCAAATTTGTAACTAATTTGTATTTTTCATAACTAACAAACCTGAGGTCTTAACATTAGGATTTACTAGCACCAAGCTGGGAACCGGTCTTTACCTGTTAAGACCTCAGGTTTGTTAGTTATGAAAAATACAAATTAGTTACAAATTTGTTCATATACGGAACAAACCTTCGGTCTTAACATTAGGATAGACTTACTTATTGGAGGGAGGTAAGTCTCTACAACTGACTGGGAGTTTGCCACCTTATCCATTTCCGAATACATTAGGAGAATTCCAAGAGAATGGACAATGAACCTAGAACCAAAAATATAAGCGAATCTATTGGTTTCCCTCACTGGGTGCTGATACCATTCTATGGTTTAGCCATTATGGGAGAACAGAAAACTTTCCCTTCTCACACACTACTCTTGTCCCTTGTAACTGGATCCACCCTCACCCCTTTCTTCCCTATTATCTAGAGGGGTGTGTTGCTACTGAAAAGTATATCATAACCTAAGATAGCTTCACAGTATGGCTGACCACCTCACCTGCATCTAGTCCGTTCCAGCATATGATGGTACCCTCCTTCATATTGCCCGTAGTTAAAGGAGTAGGAAGAAAGTAGTAAAGAAAAAAGACCAGTCATCCCATTCATTCTAGATTAGGTTAGATTAGATTATAAAGTTTTTGGCACATAGCCAAGCGCCGGAGCCGAGGGGCCATTCAGCGCATATATATCTTAAGAATAAAAAAAAGTTATTGTTATAATACAATTAAGTTTGTTCATACTTACCTGGCAGATATATATAGCTGTATTTTTCGAAGTCCGACAGAATTTAAAAATTCGCGGCACACGCAGTGGCGCCAGGTGGTAGTACCCATTCCCGCCGCTGGGAGGCAGGATATCAGGAACTTATTCCCTCCCATTTTCTATTCATATTTTATCAGTTGCCACTGTCTCCTGAGGGGAGGTGGGTGGGCACTTTAATTATATATATCTGCCAGGTAAGTATGAACAAACTTAATTGTATTAATAACAATAACATTTTGTTCATGAAACTTACCATGACAGATATATATATAGCTGAATCCCACCTTCGGATGGTGGGAAGAGACAGAATAGGATTTTTGGGAAACTAAATTAAGTAGATGATATACATCTTGGTTCCTGACCTGTTAGCATAGCCGACTTCGTGATTACTGTCACCAAAGTCTGCTTCTGCGTTACTAGAGTTGCCAGCGAGGTAGAGACCTGTAATGCTGGTGCGCTCTAGATGATCTGTCAACGGGGGCGTGACCACAATGTGACTAGACCATATGACCATACTTTTGAGGGCACCGAAGCTAAAACCACCACCTGACCTAACCTATCAAAGTTAGTTCCATAACTTGCTAGGCCTAAAGAAAAGGAACGCGCCTCAAGCGACCACCCTTCAAAGTTAAAAGCACACCTATCCCTTTTCTATAGGATAGGATATTCGTGTTGCTTCTTGCACCCAATAATATATCTACGGATATGTATGGTCCTAGCGACTTACGGATCTGAAATGTCGTCTTCACATCCCGTCGGGAGTGTGAAGCGAACACAGAGTTGCTTCGCTAAAGCGTGACACTCGGATGTTTTACTGAGTGTCATGCTCTGTTGAAATGCTTCCGAGGCCGCGCCCTCACCTCTTGAGCATTCATATTAAGAAAAAATCTCAAATCTTTATGCAAACATAATGAATGAGACCTCTTAAAAGAACTCCTTGGTTATAATGCCAGGGTGTTCTTGGACATGAACCAGTCTGGTCTTTTTACGGAACACCGCAGATTGTCGGGAGTGTGAAGCGACCCAGAGTTTGCTTCGCAAAAGCGTGGCACTCAGGATGTTACTGAGTGTCATGCTCTGTTGAAATGCTTCCGAGGCCGCGCCCTCACCTCTTGAGCATTGATATTAAGAAAAAATCTCAAATCTTTATGCAAAACAAACATAATGAATGAGACCTCTTAAAAGAACTCCTTGGCTATCATGCCAGGGTGTTCTTGGACATGAACTAGTCTGGTCTTTTTACGTAACACCGCAGATTGTCTGTTGACCTTGACTTTCTATAGTTTTATCAAGATAAAACTTGAGAGACCCTACAGGGCACAGGACTCTCTAATGCCCTTGCCCAATAATTTGTGCCATACCCTTGGTCTCCAAGCCTTCGGGTCAATGGTCAGACAGGTTTTTCGTTCTTATCAAGAACGGAAGGCTTAGCGGACAGACCGCATTATGTCCTTTAAAGCCAAAACCTCTGATGATGGCTAAAACCTCACTAACCCTCCTTGCCGTGGCTAGAGCGGTTAGAATATTAGCCTTTCTGGTCACGTGTATTAAGTTCGCAGAAAGGATAGGTTCGAAATGCTTTTGGCATCAGAAACTCAGACTACGTCCTAAGTTTCCATGCCGGAACCTTTGATCCAGAAGAATAAAACAAGATCTCCACAGACCTCAAAGATCCGTGAAGCTTTGTTGTTTGACAGAACCGAATCTCTGGAGCCTAGAGGCCGTCAACAACATATTTGCATATTCTACAACAGTTAGGACTTCTATCTTATCTCATACTTCATACGGAAAGATAGAACCATAACGAAATTCACAGAGGTCGAGGTGGAGGAACAGTCATTTCCCTTCACTATCTCCAGAAACGGCCCCCTCCGATTGAAAACTGAAAATAGGCAGCACTGCTTTGCCTTGGCCAAGAGACTGCCATTAATCTTGAAGATCTTATCGCTTCTCGATAGTCTGAACGCTTTCAGACTCAGAGAGGAGAGATATTAGATACTTCACTAAGTGACGATGTTTTGATTACACCGATTCTCTTCGGGAAGGGTCTTGGACAATTCTCTGAATTACCTGACCTCTGTGAATCCAACCTCTTAGAGGCCAACATGTGGCGACTAAAGCTAATCCTCTAGGATCATGAATAAGGGAACAACTTAAGAGGAAGCTCCTTCGTCTTCAATATTACGAAAAACAACTTAACGAAAGGACTCCCTCAGTCTCTCCTCACTTTCGACATACTTCTAAGTGAGGATTACTCAGACTTCAGTAGTTGTTGCCTTCGATCGAGAAGACCCCCACGGACGTGCACTAGATTAACGAACCTATTGAGGATCGTTACGTTCCGTGCCCAAGCCCATAACCAATTCTCTCTTCTCGAGCTATGAGAGAGCTGAGAAATTATCCGAGATGATTTGGGCCACTCAATCCAACCTCACCCTTCGAGGAACTGGAAAGCCGACTAATTTGGCTTCCAATTCTTTCAGACAATGTGCCAGAACATCTGTTCTCTGTTCGGATGTCTGGCACCCTCTCGCTATCACCGTGAGGTGATCCTCAAGCCGTTGAGAGAAAATTAGAATTACAAGATCTTTGATGTTATTCCAATTTCTTTCGTGAGGAAATTTGTAGAGGTCTGAATTGCTGTTTATTCAGGGAAAACAAGCTTCTCCAGCGAGGAAATGGTCCCCAGCAAACTCATCCATTCCCTCACTCAGTCTGCTTCCTTCCCTAAATAAGGCTGCGCTTTGCATAAGCAGGAGAGCATTATTATAGTGCTATGCCGCGGTAGATTCGTACAGAATTTTACCGTGCGGTAAACCCAGCTCCTAACAAGTATAAGAGATATCTTGTTGAAATTTTCTAAGTAAACGGCATGGTATGATCATTCAAGATTACTAGAAATTTCCTCAATCCGAGGCTAAAATCCATGATTGTAGGGCAAAGAGACGGTTTATTAAGCCATTCCCGCAAGGGAGAGAGACGTAACCAACAGCGCATGACACCGAGCTAGCCGGTACTGCGTAGATCACAGTAACAGCAGCTTGATCATCGTCTCGCCACATATGCCTGAGTTGCCAGCTACTCCTTTTACGTAAGGGATAGGTATGAAATTATCGAGCCAAAGGAAAAACTCTCAAGCAGGCATATTTAAACGAAACAAAATTCGCTAAATACAGAAGCTGAGTTGATGTTGCAGTTCAATTAGAATACTTCTCGTCTAAGTCGCAATCCGTAGAATAACTAGGATATGCGCCTCCCCCTCGGACAATTCAACTGCTTAGTAGAATCATGTCGCGAGGTTTAATATACGTAGTATATTTATAGTATTCTGAACAACGATCTCCATCCTAAATTCTTTCCTTAAAGAAAACAAAATAAGGATTGGAGATCGACCACCTTCGATCTCTATCAAAAAGAGTGAAGGAGAAGTCTTCCTCGAAGAAAGCTTCAATGGAGAACAGAATACTATCTTGCCTGAGTTGCCAGCTACTCCCTTTACGAAGGAATAGGTATGATATTATCGAGCAAAAGGAAACTCTCAAGCAGCCTATTTAAACGAAACAGAATTCGCTAAATACAGAAGCTGAGTTGGTGTTGTCGTAACAATACCTGAAGAGTTGTTTCTTACTCCGAAAACTCTTGGAAGGTTGAAGGGAGTGTCAAATAAATACATTAGAACAACAGTTCTTTCTGGCTTCTATCCGCAGAGGTAAATACGATATGCGTATATGACTCGACCCCATGCGTTAGCAAAATGACGCAAAGATAAACTACGTAAGTATTGTAGTAATTTGAACATCGAATTCTCTACTACATCTTTCTGGACGAGGAAGAGAGAAAGAAAGGAAAACGACTGTCCACGTTCGGTTCTGAAAATGAATGAGAGCTCTTCCGAAATTTGTTACTTATCCGCTTAAGCGATAAAATGTTATGAAGATCTTTGTCAATGAGAACTAACCCATTTACATGACAGAAAGTAATCCAGGAATTCGAGCATATAGTTTTCTCGATTCCCGCAGAAATCGAGGAAGGGGCAGGATTCTGATTAGAGACTGGGCTTACGACAGAAGGACCTTAATGTTCCCCTTCGGCAGCGCAATCCCTCAAGCAACGAGGCGTTTTATGACACCGAAATCTGCTTACAGTTTTCCTGGAATTCATCAAGTGATGGATTCTATTGAACGCTCCCTTCGTAGAAAGCGAAGTAGACATCTTGACGAGACCAAACTCCTTCCTCTACTTCGACGACGCCCTCTTGAAGAGCGTTCTTGCAGGAATCCTGCCGAACGTCTTGATGCGTAGGACGCCTATCGTTCTGAAGAACGTCCTGGCAAGTGCTCTACCGAGCGTCATGACGTGTAGGATGCCGAGCGTCTTCAAAGCGCCTCGCTAGCGTCCTGGCAGAGCGTCCTCGCTAGCGTCCTGCCGAGCTTCTACCGAAGCGTCCTGGCGAATGTCCACAAACGCGTCCTGCTGAGCGTCCTCAAAAGCGTGCTGGAAAGCGTCCTGCTGAGCGTCCTCAAAAGCTTCTTGCCGAGCGTCCTCAAAAGCGTTCTGGAAAGCGTCCAGCTACGAGAGTGTCTGAGCAGAGAACACCAAGTCTTCTGAACGACGTTTCAGAGAGGAACTCGTTGAGCGCCTTGATGCATGCAAGGCCCCGCCAAGATGCGTCCTGCGAGGCGAAACCTTGCCAACATCTCATGTTATGACGAACCGCGTTTGCGTATGACATTGGAATATTTTTAAGGGACGTCCTCATGCGAGTCTCCATGGAGAGCCGCACGCTGCTCCTGAAGAGTGTGAACACTAAAGGAAGACGTATGGCTTTCGTCTTCCGCAAGGTGCTTGCCGAGCGTCCTGGAGAATGTCTCTACTTATAGGACGTCGAGCACCTCCAAAAGCTTCCTCACGTCTAAATTGCCCTTCTTATGCCGACCAGAGACATAAGTTGTTTGACTGTGCAAAGCAGCTTGCCGGCCGTCAAACTTATCAGCTTGCTTTATCGAAGTAAAGCGAACGTTACATAACGTATACGGAGCGCAATGAGGAGAGGAGACGAATACTGAGTTGCTCCTCCAAAAGGTGGAATCAAGAATGTCCTTGATTACCAAATTCTTTTGGAATGCTAGCGAGGTTGAAACAGCTCTAACTTCATGAGCGTTCACTCGCAGGATCAAATCATTCTTCTGGCAAGATGAATGAACCTCCTTAATAATGTATAAGTGATATATACATGAGCGTTCACTCGCAGGAGGCTCAAATCACTCTTCTGGCAAGATGAATGAGCCTCCTTAATAATGATACATGATGTATACATGAGCGGTCACTCGCAGGAGGCTCAAATCACTCTTCTGGCAAGATGAATGAGCCTCCTTAATAATGTATAAATGATATATACATGAGCGTTTCTCGCAGGAGGCTCAAATCACTCTTCTGGCAAGATGAATGAGCCTCCTTAAAAGTCCCTTAGGAAAAGATCCAGTGCATTCTTCTAAAAGGGAAAATGTGGTCTCTTTACTCTCTCATCCTCTCGTGACGAGAGAGGAGGACGTGAAAGCGTCCTCTTCTCTAAAGCTTCTTTAGGGGGCGCGAGTCCTTCCGAGAACTCCAACCCCTGTGTGGGGAGGACGCCTCGGAGGACGATAAGCAATCTTTCAAGATTCGCGCACGTGCACGATCTTTAGCAGCCTGGGAAGAGTCAACAGGTTCTGCCGAAGGGACGCCAGATCGGTGGGGAGCCCCCGTAACCCTCTTGTTGCGGCTTTCGACATGCCCTCTCCCTGATCCTGGGAGTCCGACAGAGGTCCAGGCCTAGAGGCATTATGGGGCCGATCTGACGCCCCCTCCACAACACAAGGGGCGGGGCACTACACTTCACAACACTGGTTGGAGAGCGAGCACTTTAGTCTAAGATACTTGATGTAATCCTTTAGCAGACACTTATTCTAGGCTCGTAAGCCATACCACAGGGTTAGGCAAAATAAAATCTACAGGAGGTTAGAAGGTTCATTATTTCTAACTTCTGTTTACTGAGGAGGAAAACTCCTGATTCTAACACGCTCTAAAATGCGTAATTGAATCCTCCTTCTTCCGTAATCAGTCACACATTACACTAATTACCTTATGCAAAGAAAACATGTAAACGTCATATATACTAAGCGAGTGTCTACCGAAAGTTACGGTAGCCTCACCTTACCATGCAGCAACAAACAAAGTCTGAACTAGGCTAACTAGCTTCAGACATCAAATGAACAATGAAAAAATTTACGATAGCGTATGCCTAGCCACAAATCCAAGTTAATAATCGAAAGGAATAATTAGGATACTTAAGTGGCTAATGAAGTTTCAAAATCCTAGGCGGAGGTCTGTAAACAGTTTGTTTACCGACCGGCGACAGAAAAAATATGATAGAAAATGGAATAGTTCCTGATATCCGCCTCCCAGCGGCGGGAATGGTACTAACCACCTGGCCGCCCACTGCGTGTGCCGCGAATTTTTAAATTCTGTCGGACTTCAGAAAATACAGCTATATATATATCTGTCAGGTAAGTTTCATGAACAAAACTCGCTATCACAAACAAAGAAAACATACACACAACCGATCTAACATACAAATCATTCATTCATAAAAAACCAAACAAGAAACCTAAAACAATTAAAAGATAATTACAATTCATAAAAAAAAGACCAACATTTTTTAAAAATGTCATAATTTGCTCGGCCTGAGCACCTTCAAAACCTAAAATACGGCAAGTGTCTTATTTGCCAGCAAACAAGCTCTCGTTTGGTTTTGGTTTCAAAATGAGGGCACTCCACCAAAATATGCACCACAGTCAAATCCACATGACAGGTGGAACAGCGAGGAACCTGCCTATCCGCTCCACTCATCATTAGATACCCGTGAGTATATTTAGTGTGGCCAATAACGTAATCTAGCTAAAACTATCTCAGACCTTCTATCCATCCGGCTATGAGGCCAAGGATGAACAGAAGGCCTAATCGACTTTAATTTAAGAGTATTATCTAAAGTAGACCAGTGGGCCTGCCACTGGTCTCTACAATAAAATCGAATATTTTTAAAATCGGAAACAGGGACGCCCATGTTGGAAATGTGCCTAAGCCTAGTTGCAGCCTTAGCAGCAGCGTCGGCTCGCTCATTCCCAACAATTCCAACATGGGACGGAGCCCAACAAAACCTAACAGAAAAAACCTCTTCTATTAATTGAAAAGATAAAACCAATCTTGTACTTCTTGCACTAGAAGATAAAACACTTAAAGAGTCGGTAAAAATGGTAAAAACCTTGTTAGTACAAGAACTATAAAAAATATACTTAAGAGCAGTCAAAACTGCCAGCAGTTTCAGCTGTAAAAACAGAGGAATTAGATGGAAGCTTCTTTTTAATAATATTATCACTAGTCACTACAGAGCAACCAACACATCAGAACCCTTCGAACCATCAGTATATATATGTTGAGAATCACCATGTTCAAAAGCATGGTCCAAAAAAACTTGCCCTCAACTGATCACCAGAGCTGATACTCCTGCTGTCCCTAATTGGGCAGATTTCTAAGTGTGGCCTCTTACCAAGGAGGAAATTTTGAGGGCGAAATTTCAGCTACTGCCAGGGGGTAGTAATCCCACCTCCCTGGCAGAGCTTGCTAGTCGAACTTCAAGCGGCTTTGGCAGTCTAGGTCTATTTGGGGCTCTATCAGTTGGTTCTCTAACATACTTATAATTAGGGTTCAGCTTTGATGTAAGTACTCTTGATATGACTCTCAAGCCTAATTCCTCCCTACGGATAAATAGTGGGGGGGGGGAAAACCCGACTCAACATATAGGCTTTCTACTGGAGAAGTTCTATAGGCTCCCGTACAAATACGTAAAGCCAAAAATGGACAACATCTAATTTCTGCAGTGTTGTCTTGCATGCACAATAAATGATTTGAACCAATAAATCAATTTTGCTTCGGCATAAAATCTGGTACATCCTCAAAAGGGTGATTCGATCTGCCCCCCAATTAAAATTAGAATCAACTTTAAGAATATTAAGACGAAGCTTCATGTTACATACAACTTCATTAACATGTTGAGCAAAAGTTAATTTCTTATCAAATGTAATACCTAGATACTTAATGCTATCTTCATAAGGTAAAATCGAATCATTTAAAAACAGCGTATGGGATCTCTTCCACTCTTCTTAATCGGCAAAATCGTATAGCTTTGGTTTTTTCTGGTGAAAATTTGAAACCTTTAGCACTGGCCCATAATGTTGAAGCATTAATAGCAGTCTGGATCTTTTGACGAGCTTCGACAGCTGTAGACTTTGCTACAGATATTTGCATAATCATCAGCAAAGGCCAGACCCATGCACCCCGACAGGAACTTGTTCTAGTAGGCCGTTGACAGCTACATTAAAGAGTGTTGGACTAAGGACACTTCCCTGAGGTAACCCTTCTTCTTGAGGGTAAGCAGAGGAAATGTAAGAGCCCACTCTTACTTTCAGGTAACGTTCTGGACAAAAAAATCTTTCAGACAATACAACAAATTACCCACAACACCCCACTCTACAAGTTGCAAAAGGATACCCCCTCTGCCAGGTAGTGTCGTAGGCTTTTTCTAAGTCAAAGAACACTGCAACAGTCTGGTTTTGCACAGCAAAAGCATTCTGTATCTCCCGAGTAAGGAACATCAAAGGGTCAGAAGTACTTCTATTTTTCCTAAAGCCAAACTGCCGATTAGATAAAAGATTCTTTGAATCCAATACCACACAAGTCGAGCATTGACCATCCTCTCATAAATCTTGCTAACACAACTAGTTAGAGCAATTGGCCTATAATTCTTAGGAAGGAAGGAATCTTTAAAAGGTTTTAAAACAGGTACAATAATCGATATCTTCCAAGACTCTGGTGAAGTTCCTGAAAGCCAAAAACTGTTTAAAATGTCTAAAAGAAATTCTTTTGTACTTCTAGGCAAGTAAAAAATCATTGAGTACAGTATATCATCTTCACCCGGAGATGTTGGGGAAGACAACGATATTGCATGATCCAATTCTTTCATGGTGAAAGGAAGATTATACGACTCTAAATTTAAACTAACTGTAGGAACAACCGTGGTACCGTCCCTAATATTCCTGAATGCAGGAGAGTAATGTAGGGCACTAGATATACTGGAGAAATGCCTACCAAAGGTTTCTGCAACTTCTCCAGAATCAGATATGAGGGAGCCATCAATTTTCAATATAGGCAAGGGAGGGTGGAGAAAATTTCCCTTGCAGCTTCGGATTCTGTTCCAGACAAACGACATAGGGGAATCATATTTTAATTCACTTATGTATCTGATAAACGATTCCCTCTTTGCCTGCTTAAATGTTTTTTTTCTTTTGCTTAGCAAGAGCTCTTTTATAGATAATTTTTATTGACCAAGCAAGGAAATTTACGATATCTCTTGTAGCAAATTCTAGTTACTTTCGGCTCAAGGCGCATGAATCGCTCCACCAAGGTACTAGAAGACGCCGAGGCTTACCAGAAGTTTGAGGATAGACAGCATGGCACCACACAGCAATATGATATTGTTATAATACAATAAAGTTGTTTCATACATACTTACCTGGCAGATATATACATAGCTATCGACTCCGTCGTCCCCGACAGAAATTCGAATTTCGCGGCACACGCTACAGGTAGGTCAGGTGATCTACCTGCCTGCCGCTGGGAGGCAGGACTAGAACTATTCCCGTTTTCTAATAGAATTCTCTCTTCCACCTGTCTCCTGCGGGAGGCTGGGTGGGTCATTAGTTGTATATCTGCCAGGTAAGTATGTATGAAACTTTATTGTATTATAACAATATCATTTTCATACATTCACCTTACCTGTCAGATATATACATAGCTGATTGACACCCTTTGGTGGAGGGCAAGAGACAGCTAGTTACTGACTAGACAGTAAACAACATATGTTGTAGGTATTTATAGACCTTAGTTCCTCTGTGTTTCAGACGAAGGATTGACTTCCTAGCTATGCATAGGAGTCTGCTTCATCTCAAGAGCCTTAGCGAGATAGTGATCTGTGGCCAAGAGTTCTTGTGGATCTGTCGATGGGGGTCTCTTCCACTTACTCGACAGAATCCTAACTGGCGTTTGTCAATGGGAGCACATCCGCTTATATGACAACACACACTTATTTAAGGAGCGCAACACCGATCCCGATCACCTGTTCCTAACATGAGGGTCGCAAGCTAATTGAAAGAGAGTTTATCCCCGAAAACTCCTTTCAAACCAATAAAAATCATTGAGTTAAAATAAATTCAACTCCTTATTAAAGGATCAGTGTCGGCTCCTTATATCCCAGCAACGTATCCGCTGATACGTATAAACCAAGAGAGAAGAATCTCTCGTAGGTTAACTTGACGTCCTTCGTGTAATGAGAAAGCCAACCCATAATTGCATATTCCTCCTATATGTTAACGCTAATTATGTCTTCCTGACATATTGTTACGAAAAGAACAAGAATTTGCAACAGCTCGCACTTTAGAGCTTTTTAGATTCTCAGCTGTTTGAAGGTATCATCAAGTCACTTATGAAATGCTCTAGAGATCACCATTGTTTCAAGAAGACTAGGACTTTTCTTTGAACTGGATCTCCTCTGGATGAAGCCTAACGCCTGGCTTGCGCCTGGCTGGCGCGAGGAGTATCCTGTTTAGAATACTCCTGGCGCCTGACAGTCGTAAAACTATTCGAATACTCCTGCCGTCTGGAAGGCGCATCTTGCTCCAAATACTCCTGGCGCCTGTTAGGAGTATTAAGCTCAGCATACTCCTGGCGCCTGGCAGGAGTATCGCGCTTCGAATACTCCTGGCGCCTGGCAGGAGTATCGCGCTTCGAATACTCCTGGCACCTGGCAGGAGTATCGCTCTTCGAATATTGCTGGCGCCTGTTAGGAGTATAAGCTTCGGAATACTCCTGGCGCCTGGGAGGAGTAACGTGCTTGGGATCCTCCTGGCGCCTGGCAGGCGCAAAGCGCCTCGAATACTCCTGGCTTTCAGCAGGCGCCCGGCGCCTGGCAGGCGCAAAGCGCCTCGAATACTCCTGGCTTTCAGCAGGCGCCTGGCGCCTGGCAGGCGCAAAGCGCCTCGAATGCTCCTGGCTTTTAGTAGGCGCATTATGTTCAGAATACTCCTGGCGCGTGGTAGGAGTATTAAGTTCCGAATACTCCTGGCGCCTGGGAGGAGTATAAGCTTCGTAATACTCCTGGCGCCTGGGAGGAGTAACGCGCCTGGAATCCTCCTGGCGCTTGTCAGGCGCAGAGCGCCTCGAATACTCCTGGCCTTTAGTAGGCGCATTTTGTTCAGAATACTCCTGGCGTGTGGTAGGAGTATTAAGTTCCGAATACTCCTGGCGCCTGGGAGGAGTATACGCTTCGGAATGCTCCTGGCGCCTGGTAGGAGTAAAAAATCTAGAATACTCCTGGCTCCTGGGAGGAGTATCGAGGTCCGGGTACTCTAGGCGCCTGGCAGGAGTATCTCTTCCCGAATACTCCTGACCTATGGGAGGCGCATCTAGTTCCGAATACTCCTGTGACTTGGTCGGAGTATCGCTCATGGAATGGCCTTTCGAATGGCAAGTATATTGGCGCTTAGCTGGCGCTATACTCCTATCAGAGTTTTCTCTCTTCTCCAGTTGGCTCTTGTTGCTTGGATGAAGATCTTGGCCTAGAACGATCTATAGTAAAGTCAGGCTCTTTGCGCCTACTTGGCGCCTGGCTCCTAGTTGGCGCCAGACGCTTGGCAGGAGTTACTTCCTTCCTCACGTCTCGCCTGCCTAACGCATCGCTCCCCCCCAGAGATGGCCGCTTGTGCGACAACTCCCCTGTAGGGTTCGTCGCGCTCGACAGGAGATCGGTATTTGGATCTCTTCATCAGAAGTTTATCATCCTTTTTACGAGTATGATCTTTAGAAAGTACTCCTACCAAAGACGCTAATTGCTCCTGCACATTCATCACAATTTAGTCCGCTCCATCCCGTAGACAATAGGAAATCTCAAAATTCCAAGAGACAAGTCTTCCTCCGAGGAGGATCATTATTGCATACTTCCGTTGCTAACGAGTTCTCCTCCTACATGTTGACGAGTTTTCTCGTTGCAGAAGCTTCCCTATCCTTGCCCGAAGGAAGGGAAGGAGCTTGGACTTTAAAGAGATTCTGAGCTGAAATGGTTGATTTCTAGCTCTTGAATGTATCTCTCTGAACCTTTTGGGAAGTAGTTTGAGCCCTTCTCGCATTCCAAAGACTCTGTCAGTAAACGTTTAAACCTTTTCTTCTTCTGTAGATGACAATGTCACTACATTACCCGGACAACGAAACCTCTATCTAACAGCGTTGGTCCAGGAATAAAAGGCTTTAGTTCTCTTGCCAAACCTACTATGCTGGCCAGAACCCATTACCGAGTCGTCATAGAATTTGATTCGAGATTCTAAAGCCCAAAATTTCACTTGTCCTCTTGATCGTTTAGGTCCAAGAGAACATTTGATTAGGCGCAGTTCCATCTTGTCGGACCACGGAATCTGAGGCCCAAATTAGGATCCCATTCTAAGTATAAGATCTCTTAATCTTATCGTATAGAGGTATTGTATAAGATCCCGAAGATCTTAATTCTCTACTATGTCTAATATTCTTTGTCTAGACAGAATATATCTTTTCACTGTGTTCATGATAGCATAAATTACCAAGGTGATTCTTCCCTCTGAAAGGGAAGAAAATCCTTATGTAGTTCACAGAGGTATCGGAAGAGGACAGTTTTCCCCCCTTTTCTATCTAGCACGATCTGCAGCAACTCTATGTCTTTCACATACTTAAAGAATTATCAAGCTTCCCTTGAAAATCCTCTCATTCATATTTACTTCTGGTCAGTCTGCACGCAGCAGACTCAGAGTGAATAGGTTTTTTTCAGGTCCAATATTTATAATAGATTCCGATCAAATCTCTTAGAAAAACCTTCCGACACATGCTGAAATAAAGAAGAACGTGACTTCTGTGAATCCAACCTTTTATTGCCAAAATGATGCATTCATCTTCTTCCTTAGATGCCCATTTATTTTAATATGTGTTAAGAATATATACAACTAGGGGAAAAAAAAAACTAAAGTTTATTCCCCTCTTAAAATTTTTAAAGATAGCGTATCTTGCTACCTCTCTTGTTTCGAGGAAAAGGAAGCAATCTATAAGAAGGTCGTTCATCTTCTGCCTTGCGAAGATATCTGTGAATATTTTCCGCAGGGTCTGACAACTCATTCCAATGAATGTTAAATCGTGCTCTGTCTAATTAAAATTCTTTATTATCCTATCACATTGTGGTAACAGCATTCATCTATGAAACTCTTGTAAGGATAGTAGGAGCGCTGTAATTAACCACGGTGTGTGCGTAAGGCTTAAGCGTATCGTTATCTTAAGGTGAATTTTGTACTACATTCTTTCCTCGCCGAGGCAGAGAGATATCCTTAGCACAACGAATACGATGTTATTCATGTTTGTCTAAAAAATTCCCTCAATTCGTGGTTAAGTCCCTGAATTTATGGGGAATATACGGTGAAGCATTCGATCCTTTAGGAGAGAAAAATGTAACCAACCATTCACGACCGAGAACCGGATGGTACTAGATTGGCTCACAATTACAGCCGTGTCGTTCACTGCCTGGCTGCCTTCATTCTGAGTTGCCAGTTACTCCTTTCAATGAATGGAAATAATAAAATTATTCTCGAGTCTAAGACAACTCTCAATAATGCAAATTTTAGGCAAACAACCTTTGTTAAATACCGAGGCTGAAAAGGTATTGTCGTAATAAACCTTTTAAGCGAAGTCTTTACTAGTAAAATCCTTTAAGGATATAGACAATCCCGTAGCGAACCAGACAGGCAACTATGGTATGCGTCTTATGACTTGTCCTTCAGTAGTCATATACAGCAAGCCTTCTACGACACTCTTTCCTTTCTGACATGCAGAGAAAGAATAGAAATCTTACTCTCTTCGTTCATTTCGTCAATAATCCCGAATGAGTATTAGTCGAAAGATATTGCAAATGACAACCGAGGATCGAAGATAATCTCTCCAGCTTTTATTATCTTGGAGATAAGTCCGTATTTTACGCCTTTCTTATCTGGAAGAGCCTCTAATCCATGAATGAGAGCTCGTACGAATCTTGTTCAACTTCCAAACGATTGCCCCTCTTCTGTAAATGGTTGGTTGCAATCTATTTGGAAGGAGGATGATTTTAATATCCTCTTATAACTAATCCTGAACTAATTCTCACAATTCTGCTCTATCTTCCATTCCTCAATTTTGGGGCAAGATTGAGCAACCGAAGGAGAGCGCTTCCTTTCGAAAGGTGAAGGGCTATTCGCAGTATCGACTCTAACCTGACAAGGGCTACGGCAGCCTGTGCTACATCTTGAGTCCCTGCCTGGAAAAACCGAACTTGCTCTAGCCTTTTTGCAATAAGACGATCCTGACAAGGGCAACGGTCCGCCTGTGCGACAACTCCCGTCCCTATCAGGAAAAACCTTGAATGTCTTTCACCCTTCGTCTGGAGGACTCTCGGCGGTTGTCAAGCTCTTCTTGTAGGAGAAAGTGTCTGGCGCTAAGCAGGAGTATCTTGCCTAGAATACTCCTGGCGCCTGGTAGGAGTATCACGTTCCGAATACTCCTGGCGCCTGGGAGGAGTATCATGCTCGTCGGAATACTCCTGGTGCTTGGCAGGAGTATCGCGTTCCGAATACTCCTGGCGCCTGGGAGGAGTATCGTGATCAGAATACTCCTGGATCCTAGAAGACGTATCGCCCTTGGAACGTTTTCTTGTTGGAAAATTCCGAGCATCTGACAGGCGATCCTCGCCTGGAAAGTTCTGTACGTCTGGAAGGTTATTTGAATCTGGAATCTTCCGCCTTCTGGAAGGTTCCGCTTGTGCGGAAGGTTTTGTGTGCGGAAGGTTCCGATCTCTTGTATATTTGTTCTTGCTTAGAATTCGACAATACTTCCATTTTCGACATAGCCCTCCCTTTCTTCTGAATGAGAAGGACTTCCATTTCCGATGAAGATCCTGGTTCATCGTGCTTCAGGCGCTTTGCGCCTCGTTTCAGACGCTTTGCGCCTCGTTTCAGGCGCTTTGCGCCTTGTTTCAGACGCTTTAGGCGCATTGAGCCTCTTTACCGGAGTTTCATGTCCAAGGAGCTAGAAGCTTAAAAATTATATATATGTGTGTAATCATTAAACGAGATCCATATAATTCATTCATCAACAAATATCCTTTTAATATCTAATTCGATCTCTCAGAATAGATATATTTTCATATACATGTACCGATGAGGAATTTATTATTTTAAACCCCCATGGGATAGAGCCCCCCCCCCCCCCCCCACCCCCCCCCCCCCGTCCAGCTGTACGGGGGGACGAAACCCGATAGGGCAATGCCTCTACCGCAATCTTTCTCTGTCTCTTCTGAGGTTCCAATAGCCAGACGAGAGTATCTTGCATTTTCATTTCTAACCTACGTCGTTGAATGTTTTCTTCTCATTATTCGTTAAGACGATAATTAATAAGGGGAACACATTGAATTAGGATGCCTTTCCAATGGCTATCCCTGCAGTCTGGGACGTTCTACAGAACCTGCCGAGGGGACGCCTGATCGGTGGGGATTCTCCATAACCTCCGTACGGCTTTCGACATTCCTTCTCCTCTGGGCCTGTGAGTCTGGAAGAGGTCTAGGCCTGGGAGCGAGACAGAGCCGATCAGACGCACCCTCTAATGCAATGGGGAACACTATAATCACTTCTTACCTTATAATAGCTCGTATCTTGAGCTACATTCCTTTATCTTCAAATTGCAAATGAATTTGTAGTTTCTGTGAAGTAAGAAGGTGATGAGGAAAACAACACTACTAGCACTATTAATATTCTAACTGCTTGTCAGAACGAGGGCTATTAAAGCTCCTAAAGAAAGCATATCTAGTTCTATGTTTTCTGACTTCCTCAAATCGGAAGTTACCTTATTTTCCTCAATCAAATTCTAACATTATTACACTTCATCAATGAATAAATATTTATATTTCCCTTTCTTGCAAACTATGTAATTGTCTACCGAACACTTCGGTAGTTACACATACTCTTTCTTCGAAAACTTCGAAGTTAATTCATTAAAAGTTATTAAAAAGTTATTAAAAAGTTATTAAAACGTATGCCAAACCAGCGATCCAGTACTTCCCTGTAAAAGTCGGCCCAGAAGATCGATGGCGATGAAACACGAAAATCCAATCAGGAGGGAAAGCAAACATATGTTTACCTTGCCAGCGACAGAGAGAATCTGATTAGAAAACGGGAATAGTTCCTAGTCCTGCCTCCCAGCGGCAGGCAGGTAGATCACCTGACCTACCTGTAGCGTGTGCCGCGAAATTCGAATTTCTGTCGGGGACGACGGAGTCGATAGCTATGTATATATCTGACAGGTAAGGTGAATGTATGAAAATACTGATTAAATACTCATAAGCAGATGTTGGACTCTGAAAATCTTTTATCTCTTGATCAACTTCAGTAGATTTTTTGAAAATAATCCCCAGTCAGCCTCCCCTACCTTCCATTTTAGTAAACATGGAGATGGAATATTTTTCATAAACTTTAAGTGAATGGGCCATGATCATTGCCATGATCATTCTGGTCTACTACCCACTGATAATCTAACCTCAAAGACGAAGAGCAGATAGTGAGGTCAATGGGTGAGTCAGTATTATGAAAAACATCATGTCTTGTAGGGGAACCATCATTCATTAAAGTGATGTCATTTAAGTCAAGCAGCTGTTCTATTATTAAACCCCACCGGTCGCAGTTTGGCTCTCCCCAGAGGGTGTGCTTGGCATTAAAATCCCCCATCAGAATGAAGGGTTTAGGAAAGCTTGGTCTATTAACGTCTGCAGATCGGTTAATTCTAGCTGACGGGGATTACCCTGCGCATCCTGCAATCTATTTTCCAATGATGGATCAAGGTAGAGAGAACAAATTGTGATCCATTTATAATTGAAAATTTGAACTGCACAAGCCTGCAACACGTGTTCAATTGAACAACTCTGTGATTAACAGACGTACGGACTATGATGCCTGTGCCTCCCTGAGCACGTACACCTATCAGGGGTGGAGACCTATGAAATGAATAATTAAAACCCACGTTGGGAGTGTGCTCTCCAGACTTGTTTCTTGTAGACACATTGCAGATAGATTATGTTCCTTAAACAGAACCCGAACTTGCTCTCTATTTGGTATAAAGCCACGGATGTTCCATTGCATGAGAGCCATTATTTAGAAGATGGGATCTTAAAATTTTCTACCAATTTTAGGAATCTGAGTCCTGGTGAGAGAGATCTTATCAGTTTTACCAGAACTACTTGATCTAGATCTAGGTGTTATAGATCTTTTAGATGATGGGCCTTCACTTGCCCTTCCAGTTTTG